>NW_019396582.1:0-25448 GCF_000591075.1 Eurytemora carolleeae | reverse complement strand
TTTTCTGATATTATCATCCTTAGTTTTCTGATATTGTCATTCTTAGTTTTCTGATATTATCATCCTTAGTTTTCTGATATTTCCATTTTTAGTTTTCTAATTTTATCATCCTTAGTTTTCTGATATTATCATTCTTAGTTTTCTGATATTATCATCCTTAGTTTTCTGATATTATCATTCTTAGTTTTCTGATATTATCATTCTTAGTTTTCTGATATTATCATCCTTAGTTTTCTGATATTATCATTCTTAGTCTGAATTTATGAAGAACACTGAAATTTTAACATTTCATATACACTAAGATACTGTGTGTTTAGATTTGTGAATGGAGACCACTATGAGGTAATTGTAAATATTTTTTTCAAAAGGTAAATTGAGTCTCCTTGGGTTCCATGGTTTGTCTGTATTGGTCATAATTTTAACGACATTATTTAACAGAAGGTAATTCACAACTGTGTATTCAGATATACCATGAAATGAACTGACACATAAAAAAACATCTTCTTTCATTGTCCAAAAATGTTTCCTAAATTTACTAAATTTAAAATTAGTTCTTGTTTTGAGTTTTAGGGGGGGGGGCGCCCCTTAAAATTCTGAACAACAAACTTTTTTAATGTTCTTTACTAGCAGTTATTGATTTGAAAAGTTTAATAGCTTTGAGTTGTAGGGTGGGCCACTGCCCCTCTTGCCCCCCCCTCCTGTGTACGCCCTTGATTTGAATCTGGATTCAGAATGCCAAAATGTTGTAGATTCAATGAATCCTGATTCTAAGCACTGTCTTTAATAAATGAATAAAAAGTTGTGTTTAGAGTGTTTCTGTATTAACTATCCCGGGACTAGAACAATCTACCAGTTCCACAGTTTGTTATTGATGTATCTGACGATAAAGGACAGAAGAAGCAGCTGGATATAATATTGAAGGAGCAGCTGAATGAAGGAGAAAAGAAGCAGCTGGATGAAGGAGAGAAGAAGCAGCTAACTGCTCAACCTTCAGGAGGAATGAAGCAGTTCAGTTGTAAAATAGCAATCACTGTTGGAAAGCATGTTAGCAATTTAACCCTCAGAAATGTGTTGAACAAAATTGTCAAAGTAAGTCCTTAGTTTGTTATTAAATAGATAATATTGATAATAACATGCACAAGATACAATTTAAAGTAATATTTTTCACTAGCTGAATCCAAGCTGTAAAATTATACAACACAAGGGAAAATGTTTTTAATCTATTACCCCCCATGGGGGTACTGATTGATTTCTTCAAAAAATGTCAGCCAATTTGGCCAGCTAGATTACTTTAATATTTTTTATATTGAAATCTTTTTTTTCATTTTTTTCATGATTGTCAATTCTTCAATAATACTTTGGCTAATTTTGAAAAGAAATGGTTTTTTTGCAGTGCTTAGGATCCATTCAATTTTGATGCGGATCCGAATCCGGATCCTGGATCCTTACTGGAAAAAATGAATCCGGATCTGGATCCAAATCCGGGTCCGGATCCAGGTCATGTCTTTAAGATTTACTGAATTTTTTTAACAAAATTTTTTCTTCAAATTTTTGGTTTGATTTTTTTTGTTTATTTTTATCCTTAAACTTGATCATTCAGAAATGTGGAAAATTTTATGATCTCTCTTTTTTCAAAAGTTCAGATTTGGGGTTTAGGAGTAAAAAAGATTTTTTTGCAGTTTTTGATTAATTTTTTACCCCTTGGATCCGCATATTTTTGAGGATCCGGATCCAGGAAGCCAAAATCTTGCGGATCAAAATAGTTTTAAATTTTAGTTCAGCAATATGCAAGACAGTGCATTAGTTATTTATTAAACATATTATAATTTAGGTCCATAAGCTTTATCGGTTTAGAAGGAATAGTTACAGATGCACTTTGAAGAGGTTGGTTTTCTTAAAATCGTTTCTACATCATGCTTCTACATTCATAGATTTAAATCCTTTTAATTTCTACTCTAATTTTCATAGATTGGAGCGCATCCAGAGTATCTAACTCTATATACAACCCTGCTCTTTAATATAAAGCAAGTTTTATTTATTGCTTAGGGTTTATAGTTACATAGTTTTACATTTTACCAAGAAATTTTTGAAGTATCTAGGTTTTAATTTTTAAAAATTTAATAAGTATTTTATTTATATTTTATAATACATATCTTAACATATACAAGATACATATTTTCAACGCAAAATGGTTATGTTTTCCAGTGTAGACTTATTCTGATCATTAACAGTTACCTTAATTTGAATAAATAATTTTTTCAAAATTAATTGAATCAAAGATTTTCATATTAACTTTTTTAAGATTAACATATTTGTTTACTTAATTTTAACATTGGTTATGCATTTTTTCTTTGAAAATTTATTACACAGTGCAATCTTCTTAAATTCTTTAGTTTAGTGAGGTGATTGGAATATTTATTTTATTTAGTTTAAGTGATGTAGAAAAGCTTTTGAGCCAATCTGGTAGAATTTATTTATCTGGAAAAAGTATCACCTTCACTGTAGTTAAAATGTATCATCCTACATGTAATAATCCTGCACCATCTTTAACAAAAACTGAGGTACTAGTCTCAAATTCAACTAATTATTTAGATTTTACTGTTTATAGTCGGGCAAAAACACAAATTTTAAATTGATTAGAAACAATTTTAAACTTTTTTTTTCTGGAAGTTGCTACTGTGCTTTCAAATATATTTATTTTCAACAGGGGCATATTCAGGAATTTGTCCAGGGGGGGGGGCTTAAATTTTTTTCTTTCAAGGGCGAGGGCTCAGCACCCGTTGGGGCATGAAAACCCCCTGAAATCAATAGATTTCACTGGTCCAGGGGGGGGGGGCTTAGCCCCAATAGCCCCCCCCCCTTGAATACGCCTCTGATTCTTAGGGGTCCATATAATATCATTTGACAAAATGGGATTGAGATTGAAAGTATATTTTGGAGCAGGCAAATACACTTACTGTGTCTTTGTGAAGTTGCTACCTTTAGAAATGTGTGCTACATTTGGTGTGTTAAAAGATGTAGATATCAGTGATTGATATAAGCGATAAAAAATGAAAACTTTGAAGTAGAAAATGCACTCTTTGACACATATTTTGATTTTTCAGAGGTATAATTTTATTTCCTTAATATTTATGTAGAGTTGTGATCTTCTGTATGAAAACCAAGATGATTTGAAGAGAGGAAATGATGATAAAGTCAACATTCTACCAGCAATTAAATCTGATTGTAATATAAACTTTGATTCTTCAGAGGTATATTAAACCAAGTTTAATGTCATTATGCCATTAGTCGCAAAGCTTTCTGAGATATATTGGTCATTCAATGTGAAAATGGAATTGTGTTTCTGTTAAAAAAGACATTGTTTATGTAGATTGTGACAGATACAGAAGAACAGTCCCTGAAACAATTGTGGATGGTAATGAAATATTAATATTTAATCACATTATATAAATTGGAAACTTCATTATTTATTGCCTGTGCTGATAAGTTTTCATGTATTTTACCATAACAATTGAACTCCAATTAATTTGAAGTAATTAGTTATAGGCAGCTAGAACAAGTTTAAAGTTTACATACAGGCAAAAGATAAGCCCCCTGTCCTTTGTTACATATGCAGGTGCTTTAAAATACAGCTGTGCTTTACTATTACAACTCTGCTTTAAATAAAATAACTTTTAGGAGGAAAACGGTGCATATTTGGAATGTTTTCGAAGATATGGAGGCAATCATGAAGAGATTAAGGCTATTTTGAATTCAAATGCCAACTTTCTCAACAGTGATGCCTTCTTTTATTATGCAGGGATGTATATGTATAATGTATATACTACATATTTTTATTTCTTTATCTAAAAGTTTCATCATACCTTTTTGAACTTGTTGGTTCCTTTTTTCTATCCAACTTATATTACATATACCTGTTCTTTGAGTAGAGGAAATCTGCGAATTTGCAAAAGAAAATTCACACACAACAAGTCTGGTTCTGGACCATACAGGCAACATTTTTTATGAAACAAATTTTCATAAGGCTATTTTGGTTTAGTTAAATCACTAGAAATACGTATTTAAAAGTTAAAAACTTTTTTCCCTTTTCAGATGATATACTGAAAAAAGTTGTAAGTAATTTTCCAGACATAGATCATCAACAGTTCACAAAACTTACAAATAATCTGCACAGTTTAAGGCAGTCAATAGTTCAAAGAGAGGAGTTAGTGTTTTTAGACTCTGAAATCTTGAAGTAAAGGTAATAATTTGTTCAAGCTGATTTTATATTCTCACATAAAAGCTGAATTTGCTTTTACTACACACTTGCTTTACTCAAAATTCCTTTTACCATTTTTTTCTTATTTGATGATATCAGGAAAAAATAAATTTTAGTTTTAATGAAAAAATCTTTTTTTGGGGGAAAAAATGATGACTTGCCACAAATTCCGATTTTTAATCCTTGTACCTTTGTAACCTGATGTCATAGACCTTTGATATTTCAAATTATGAATTATGATAGATCTAATAGTAAAAGTTGATGATATCAAAGGTTTATACCATTATATTGTAAAGATATAGTAATTAGATAATTAAACTTTTGGAAAGTAATCAGTTCTTTTGGTGTCATGTTCGCAACTCTTTCTTAATTCTTAAATCATGATTTTTAATAATTCGAAAATTGCATTCATAAATATTGTACATACTCCTTTTATAGGTGAACTGATGCAGATGATTGTTCTAAGATGAAATTTGCGATTTGCTCATATATATTGTAACAATTGTGTTAATACTATCTTATTCCAAATCTTAACTTTATTAATCTGAAATGTTTTGTTACTGAATTTTTATGAATAAATTTAGTAATGGAAATGAAAATCATAAATAATTAAAGATATATTTTGACTTTGTCAGTTTTTTGGCGTAAAAATTTAGTTACTCCAACTGTTTTAAAACTATTTTTTTTCTTCAGAAAAATGGTTGTAGACTGGAGTGCATTATAACAGAAAAAAACTCTTGACAATTGTGTTGAGCAGGTTTGGAATTAAAAATTATTGTTTTGTCTACTTGGATTAAACATGGATAAAAAAAGAACTTAAACTAAATTTTTTTTAAATTCTTTAATAAAAATTAAATCTTATACTTTCCTAAAGTAAAATGAAAATTTCTTAAAAGTTTAAATATACTTATACATCTAAACATGTGTTTAATAATTTCATAAATAATTCAGATATTAAAAACCACAGATATTTGATTTTAGATAATTTGATCTACATGAATTACAAATGAAAGAGAAGTGATGAACTAAATCTATATTATAAAGCACAGAGTTCCAGGCAGTGCAGTAATATAAAAGGAAATGAGTTGTTGCCACAAACTCATATTTGCTTATCCCTATATATTTGCACCCTGAGGATTCAAACCTTTGATATTTTAAACGTAGACTATTTAATCTAACATAATTCATAGTTTGGAATGTCAAAGGTCTATGACATTGGATTGAAAAGATATTGGGATCAGAAAATACCTTTCTGCATAAATTAATGACTGTTCATATAGGACTGTTCAGATGAGAACATGGAGCCTAGAGAGTTCATTGAGAATGTGAGGCCGGAGAATGGTGTCAGCCCGGTTTTAGATTATATGTGCTACTTTTAGCTCCAGGTACAACCAATTGGATTAGATTCAAACTAACATCATTATTTTTTTCTGTGTTCTGTACTTTCTGTGTTTGAATTGAATTAAAAGTGGGCTTAAAATAAAAACTATGAGACCAAAAAACATCCTTATACCTTTTTTTCACAACAAATATCGTTCTCAACATTTTTAACTATGCTTTTAGGAACAGACTATAGTACAGTACAGTAACCTGATGTTCAGATCCCTCTGAGATAAAACATGTTTTGCTTATGGTGAATATCAAAGTCTACTTTAGGAATAGGCCTATTGTACAATAATAGAAACATTAAGCAAGTTAAGAAGAAAAATAAATTACTATTTCATATTTATACTCATATGCATGAAAATTAGGAACAATATTTACAATTTTAATTAATAAATATTGATTGTAAAAATAATAAATTTCGAAAAATTAATTGGCGCAGAATTTCTTCTGGAAAGTTATTGAGGCTTAAATCTCCCAATCTTTGTACATCCTTGAAGTCATCTCTTGATTGTTTAGCTGACTCACCCATCTGCTGACCCCAATGTAACCCATTTGCTTTTTATCAGGAATTTTTACATTTTCCTTTAACAGGCTTTATTTTCAAAATTTCAGTCTTCTCGGGTTTAATTACCTAGAACGACCATCCTATGGATTCTTGATTTTCTCAATTTTAATAAAAATAACATATTAAACCTGTTTTTAAATATGGGTTTTCCTGATGTAAATGTTGCATATTCCTGAAATTTAAAAATGAAAATTAAAGTTAATTTCTAGAAACTCGGAATATTAAAAAGATTGAAATTCTGAAATTGAATTAAAAATTAATTTAAATTACGTTTAAGTTTAATTATTTATCAACAATTTAAGAAAAACCAAGTTATTTTATCTGAAAACCTTTGCCAAATGAGTTTCTTTAAACTTGAAAATACAGTTGTTTTATGAAGACGATAAATAACTTGAAACATGGATACACTTGACTGCGGGTTATCTATGATAGTGCATAATAAATTGGATTTTATTGTTGCAGGAAACAGGACTGACTGAGATACCGGTCAACTAGAGCAAGTTGAATGCAGTATATAGACGGCTAAGCGGGACAGTAACAAATGGGTCATCTTCTGCTATAACAATAAAGTTTTCCTTGTATTGTTTATATACGATAATTTGTTACATTCTGGACACATGTGCAATTTGTATACTTTGTATACATAAAAATTACGTATGCAAATTATGCATGAATTTTTATTCAAACATTGGTTAAATTATTGGGTCTATGTTCCAAAACTTTCATAAATGCTTATTTTTTATTGGTGGGCTCCTAGAAGTGAGTAAATGTTAAAAACGATTTTTTTTTCTCTTAAAAGAATGATATTGATTAGAGTGTTATCACTAAGAAGTATTGGTTGGAGAGTCTAAACTATCACTTTTTCAGGGGAGTGGAAGCTGATTTTTATTTTCGAGGTTTTTTGTGGGGGGGGGGAGGGACTGGTCTCGGCAGCCCCCCATGTGCATAAAAAATTTCAAAATATTAGAGCTTTCTCAGGGATTTAAAAGTAAAGAAAAAACATGATTTTTTTAGTTGTTGCATGCAGATTTGGATCAGTGTTTAATGAAAATTGATTTTCTAATATCCTATGGCTTGTTCTTGTGTTTTTTTAAAAATGTATACCTCCAACAGCTGAAATATGACCGATAGAGTCAATTCACTGAACGTGTCTGCGAAGCGCAAAAGAAAAACTAGTGTCTTATTTTCCTTTTTTTAATGGTATATCTTTTTACATGTTTCTTAGCGTCACTGACTGAATCTTATTCTCTATGTGTATGAAGTCCTCTACTATAGTCTTCAGCATTTTTTTGTTATTGAATTATTTGTCCTTTATCATTTATATTGTCACTTTATTGTTAGTTTGTGTAGTCTGTAGTAAGTATTTCCTCTAAGAACTTTCTTTCAATCTTTTGTCTGTCCATAATCTGTATATATTCTTTCCGTTGTCCCTCTACCTTTGTTTTCCAGTAAGAGGGGACTATATTCTTCAGGGGCGTAAATAAGGATTCTGTAGAATTTTTTTTACCCCCCCCCTGGAAAAAATATCATTATGTATATCAAATTATTAGTTTTAGTTGGATTTGATTTGCATTTTCCACTTATTCTGGCATTTACAAACTCCATCAAATAAAGGCAATTAACTACAAAGATCTTTAAAAAAATTGACTTAATTTTAAGTAACATAAAAAATAGTTTTACTCTAAGAGGAAAATCTTTGAAGTTACTCTGCAAAACTTTGAAAAAATATTGTCTTTGTTTATATTATAATATCTAATTTATTAAATTTTCTTGTCGTCAATGTACAAGTTATATATGTTAATTTTACTATCTTAAGAGAAATGTCTTACTTTTTAGAGTTTAATTCTAAATAATCTTGATCTTTTAACATTTTATTCCCCCCCCCCCCCGGGAGAGCTTTATTCTTAATTTATAACATATAGTGCAAGAACGCTATTGCATTAAAAAACTTGATTTTTGGGTAAAATTTATCTACGTTACTTGTTAAAGTTGATTGAGTAAGATTATCTCCGCGAAGCGCTAACATTTTTTTACATTTTTCGAAAAATTTAAAAGCTCTCCAGAAGAAATAATTTTCTCTCCACTGGATTTAGAACCCTCCGATACTCTCCAGCAGTCTCCAATTATTAATGAAAGCTTCAGTCTCTCAAAAAAATCAACTTATCAAGTGTAACGGGCCCATATGAACACAAGACAATTGCTGCGTTTCATGTTTATTTGACTATTTGAAATCATAACTTCAGTTGGCAAGGTTCATGTTTTAGGTTAAAAAATTTAGACATACTTAACTGCAAAAATATTTTATCAATTGGAAAATGTGTTTTATGTTTTGTTCATCAATATTTTTTATAAAAACTTTAAAACAGAATAAAAAATCTTATTTCGCGTTGTATGTGTTAAAAAAAATTTAGCATTTGTCTTTATTTTGATATTTTTTAACCCCAAACATGAACCCTGAAAACTTTTTTATTGTGTTTTGTAAACTAAAGCTAATACCGCTTTTTTTACTCCCTTTGTAAGCAACATAAACAAGCACAAGAAGAACTAAACATTCGCCAGAGATTATAATTTTCTAATCTCTATATCCTTGTAAGCTGATGTTGTAGACTTTTGATATTTTAAAATACGAATTCTGAAAAAAAGTCTAAAGGAATTGAGTTTTTGTCACAAACTTATATTTCTAATCCCTATATCTTTTGCTACCAAATGTTGTAGACCTTAGATATTTCAAACTATGAATTCTGTTAGATAGAAGAAAATTTCAGTTTGCTTTAAGTAAAAATAGAAAAAAATAACTATTACTTAACGCTTAATAATTTAGAACTACTGTTCCACATGCAAAAGGGGTTTGCCTTGCCGAATTTTAACACATTTTATGAAATGTCCCAAAACATGTCTATTTTTAGCTCGTCAAATACACGATGATAATTTCAAGTGATCCTCCATTAAGAGCCATATGCTCGATTTCCAATGTTACCGTGTATACCTTTATTTATTTATTGATGATTTGAAAATACCAGCGTTTTCCTATCTTGTAAATGCAAGCCGGACATGCCACTCCGTAAATGGAAGGTCACTTGAAATTACGTATCTAGTCCCTTTATGACACACCCTTGAGTTAAAAGTCTAATGCTAAAAACTTTCATTCACAAATTTTAAAAACCGTTCAAATAATAATATTATAACATCTTTATATTGCTGCATTCTTCTACACATTCTCTAAAAAGGCTAACAATCCAACAGCAACATATACAGGGTGAGTAAAAACGGATTAACGACACTAATTTAAATACAAAAGTAGGAATACAATCTTATAATGCTTTCATTTAGAAACAATATTTTTTTTAATGAGGTGTAAATTAAGAAACGTCATTTTAATACAACGTAACGAATAGAACATTTTTTTATATCTTTCTTAGAAGCGAATCAACAGTTTTGATTGCAAGTTGTAAAATAATGTTAAAAAAAAAGTTTTCACAATAACGTTTTATTAAATCGTAAAGTAAGAAAATTTGCATTTTAGTAAGATTCCTAAGCTATTGGAAAAGTTAAGATAAAACGTAATGTTAACAAACATTTTCATTGCACTGAAATGGATTGCAACGTGCAGAACTATGCCCTAATGACGTTTTAAAGCAAAACCTTCGTCACCTTTAAGTTTCAAACCTATTGAAAGTGTAACGTAAGGTCTCTGAAAACATTTACCTTGCATGAAAGTGGAACGCTAAAAAATTGTGGTTATATTATTAAAGCTTTCACTCAGCAGTCAGCATTGGGAAAGTTTTTTAAAACAGGAAATGGAAAAGCGTAACGGAGCTTACTGTTGTTTCACAAACATTTACTAAACTTAACGTTGTATAAGAAAATTCATTACGTAACGTTACTCTATGTAATAAAATGTCATACTGTGCAACGTAACGTTTCAAACGTTTATACTTTTGATGAAGACTATAGTAACGAAAGCTAAAATCTAGAAAAGTAAAAATGTTGACATCTCTAATTCCTCTAATAGCTAAACATTGTTCTCTAATCCATTGTACTTCCAAACAACACTTAAAGCCTAACAGAAATTAAATTGCTTAATTGTCGTTCTTCCATCTCACTGTTTTACGGGTCCCACTGTATAATAGTTACTATTTAGAAATTATAGAGTGTTCATAACTATTATTAATCCTCAATTTTGATGAACAGAGAAGGCAGACTAGGCATATATTTTCTATCCTTAGACTATTTCAAAAATATTGAATTTAATTTTTTACTATCTCAAATTATAATAAGAGACTTTTTGACGTAACTAATGCTGAATATTTGAACTCGGTAATGCATGACAGGACGTCAGAGAAATGATTCACAGAAAATAAAATAATTTTCAAGAACAAGTTCTTCAAAACAATGTTTCCTTTTTGGCACGAAGTGCAACATTCAGAGCCCTAATAACACAGTAATAAATGAGATGCCGTTTACTCTTTTCAAAATGCCAAAATATTCGTAGATCAATTTCATTTTGATGCGGATTATTAAAAAATGGATCCTGTGTCAAGCATCAGTTCATCTTCTTCAGTGTTTACTGTTTAACCATTTCAACACAATTTTAGACATCAAAAGCCAACACTTGCCGATGTTTGTATTTAGAATGGAAAAAAACACATTAAACAACGTTGCATATCTCTAATTTTATGAACCATTCAGAGATGATGAAGTTCTTAGTATTTTTTCATAAGTTTTGTTTTTGAGAGAGGAAAAAGTTGATTTTAACAAATTTTGGTATTAAGACCCATGGTCCCAAGGATCCGCATACTTAGGCGGATCTGGATCCAGTAAGCCAAAATGTTGGTTCCTATAATCAATCAACATCTTTGATTTGAAGATTTGCAGATACATGGATATAAATATTTGGTTTTTAGTTAGTCAGGGATTAATTTTAAGGTTGGAGACAGACGTTCTTAAAACTTAAAGGTAGACTTTACTTTAAATAACTGAATGATATATTTACAATAACTTGCACAATTCTAATTTTTTTAAATTAAAAATGTGCATCACATTTATTTTCTTTATAAGAGGTTTGTTTTAATTGTTTTGAGCAATCCTAACTTAACTTTTACAATTTTTCCATAACAATTATAATGATATACAGGGTGTCCCAAAAAACATGGGAATTCAGTGACGAATTCAATATCGTCTTTGTTATGAATTAGCATTGTAATACCTAATTTCAAATGTCTGCTAGAGTTTATTTTATGAAAACGGTAAAAGACTGTAAAGATGTGTCTATAATGTCTCCGCACGATGAACAGTGAAGACGGCCAAGTTTACACTGTTTGTATACTGCAATTTTCTTGTTATACTAAGTACAACCGTATGCAGTCAAAACATAAACAAACAAATTGTAAACATAGCAGACGAAACTCTTACAGATTACAGCTTTCTCATTAGGTATAACTATACTAAATCAAAGAATTATTTTAAAAGACGATATCAAATTCGTCACTGAATTCCCATGTTTTTTGGGACACCCTGTATAATAAGCAATCTGGGATTTGTAATAACACTAAATTTATCTAATTAATTTTTATTTCATAATAATGTTTGTTCTCGTCTTTAATAATATTCAGGTTTCTACTAATCAACAGATGAAGATCGTGTCCAAAAATCAGCTTCACCTAAACATGTAATATGAAAATTGTATAGGGTATATCTAGATGTAAATGTAAAAGATTAAGAGCCTCATGTATCTTTGATCGGTGTATTACACTGGGCTTAACACCTTTAATTAAAGTAAAGTATATATACTTGGTTTCAATACATAAAATACTACTCAACTAAGTTCTGATAATATATTTGCTATTTTACCAAATTCTAATTAAATATATGCTAGTGCTACTCAACTAAGTTCTGATAACATATCTGCTACTCAACTAAGTTCCGATAACCTATATGCTACTCAACTGTGTTCTGATAACATATCTGCTACTCAACTAAGTTTAATAACATATCTGCTACTCGACTAAATTCTGATAACATATCTGCTAGTCAACTAAGTTCTGATACCCTACATGTTATTCAACTGTGTTCTGATAACATATATGCTACTCGACTAAGTTTTGATAACATATCTGCTACTCAACTAAATTCTGATAACATATATGCTAGTCAACTAAGTTCCGATAACCTATATGTTACTCCACTGTGTTCTGATAACATATCTGCTACTCAACTAAATTCTGAAAACATATCTGCTACTCAACTAAGTTCTGATAACATATCTGCTACTTAACTAAGTTCCGATAACCTATATTTTACTCAACTGTGTTCTGATAACATATCTGCTACTTAACTAAGTTTAATAACATATCTGCTACTCGACTAAATTCTGATAACATATCTGCTAGTCAACTAAGTTCTGATAACCTACATGTTACTCAACTGTGTTCTGATAACATATCTGCTACTCAACTAAGTTTTGATAACATATATGCTACTCCACTAAGTTCTGATAACATATCTGCTACTCAACTAAATTCTGATAACATATCTGCTAGTCAACTGAGTTCCGATAACCTACATGTTACTCCACTGTGTTCTGATGACATATCTGCTACTCAACTAAGTTCTGATAAAATATCTGCTACTCCACAAAGTTCTGATAACATATCTGCTACTCCACAAAGTTCAAATAACATATCTGCTACTTGATTAAATTCTGATAACATATCTGTAATCAACTAAGTTCTGATAACCTATATGTTACTCCACTATGTTCTGATAACGTTCCGTTTACACATTTGCTACTCGACTAGGTTCTGAAAACATATATACTACTCCACTAAGTTCTGAAAACATGTATGCTACTCCAATAAGTTCTAATAACATATCTGCTACTCCAATAAGTTCTGATAACATATATGCTACTTAACTCAGTTCTGATAACATGTATGCTACTCCACTAAGTTCTGATAACATATCTGCTACTCCACAAAGTTCAAATAACATATCTGCTACTTGATTAAATTCCGATAACATATCTGTAATCAACTCAGGTCTGATAACCTATAAGTTACTCCACTGTGTTCTGATAACATATCTGCTACTTATCTAAGTTCTGATAACGTTCCGTTAACACATTTGCTACTCGACTAGGTTCTGAAAACATATATGCTACTCCACTAAGTTCTGATAACATATCTGCTACTCCACAAAGTTCAAATAACATATCTGCTACTCGATTAAATTCTGATAACATATCTGTAATCAACTAAGTTCTGATAACCTATATGTTACTCCACTATGTTCTGATAACATACCTGCTACTCAATTAAGTTCTGATAACGTTCCGTTTACACATTTGCTACTCGACTAGGTTCTGAAAACATATATGCTACTCCACTAAGTTCTGAAAACATATATGCTACTTCAATAATAACTTCTAATAACATATATGCTACTCCAATAAGTTCTGATAACATATATGCTACTTAGCTAAGTTCTGATAACCTATATGTTACTCCACTGTGTTCTGATAACATATCTGCTACTCAACTAAGTTTAATAACATATCTGCTATTCGACTAAATTCTGATAACATGTCTGCTACTCCACAAAGTTCTAATAATAGATCTGCTACTCAACTAAATTCTGATAACATATCTGCTAGTCAACTAAGTTCTGATAACCTATATGCTACTCCACTTAGTTCTGATAACATATATGCTACTCCACTAAGTTCTGATAACATATCTGCTACTCACCTAAGTTCTGATAACGTTCCGTTAACACATTTGCTACTCGACTAGGTTATGAAAACATATATGCTACTCGACTAAATTCTGATAACATATCTGCTACTCGACTAAATTTTGATAACATATCTGCTCTTCAACTAAGTTCTGATAACATATCTGCTACTCGACTAAATTCTGATAACATATCTGCTACTAAAATAACTAAAATAAACATTTTTTTTGAAAAAAAATAATGCTTACCCGTCAGTTTGTTTATCTTGATATCTCTTGTACATCTGACTGAACATTCCCAAACAAAGAACTCCTTAAACAGAAAATATATTAATACAGCAGAAAACCTTTTTTAAAAAAATTATGATAGTTTCCCTCCGAAGGGAAAAGAGAGAAGAGGGAAGGAAGAAGGAGGAAAAAGAGGGAATTTATTTCTTCTGCTAGTTTTGGTTCAATAAAGGAACGAAGCTAGGGTTGTATTTAATTCCATTTTTTTTTATTCTTCAAAAAAGGAAACAAAGCTAGGGTTGTATATTATTCCATTTTATTTTCTTCCCCAAATTCAACAACAAAAAAGACATTATTTTTTAAAGAGATTTATACTGCAGTGCATAATAAACCCCATAAGTATACATTTTGTATGGATGGCGCCGCAGGGAATTTTTTTTACTTTTGGTATGGTGATAATGACAAAGAAGTTTTGATTGATTATTTGTCNGGGGGGGGGGGGGGGTGTTTGACTATTACGAAAAATGATTAGAGTAAGGGGTATTCTTTTATCAAATTTTTATTGCGCGGAAATTCTTAACGTTTTTTTATAATGCATTAAAACTATCTGGGAAAATTGGTTGTGAAAAACTGTCTAGATTCAGAGAAAGTTAGATATGAAAAGGTAAAGAGCCCCACTCCAACCCTTCACTTCCCTAAATTCCCCTTTCCTTCCTTATCTGCCAACCTTCCATAAATTTTTCCTTCCCCTTCCCTTACCTACATTCCGCATATTGTTTCCTTCTTCTTCCCTACCTCCCCTTTCCTTTTTGTTGTTCCCTAATCCCTATTTTTGTCTTTCCCTCTCAACTTTACCGTATTCCTCCCGACCTTCCCTTTCCCAACCTACTTATTCCCTACTTTTCCCCTTCCCTACCTATCTCCTTCCCCCCACCTATCTCCTTCCCCCCACCTATCTCCTTCCCTCCCTACCTATCTCCTTCCCTCCCTACTTATCTCCTTTACTTCCTGTCCACTACCCTCCCTACCTTTCCTCCTTCTCCACCCATCCCTTTCTTCTGTTGTTCCCCTTACCCTTTTACTTTCCATTTTTCTCCTTTTCATTTTCTTTCCCATTTTCCTTCCATTCTTCTCCTCTTTGGTCTTTCATTTCTTTAACCCCCAGGGGGGGGGGGGAGAACTTTATACACCCTTGAACAAAGCTATACCTTTTTTAAGGAAAATATACAATATTTTTCCCAATTACAATGTCATGTTTTCCCTTGTTAGGGCACCAAAACGCTCATATCAAATCAAATCAAATCCAGCAATATTCTCGTCAAGTGTGGCTCCCCCCCCCCCCCAGGAAGCAGCAAACTTCTTCGATACACCAGTAATAAATACTTTTTGGCTTTGGAGAAGAAAATGAATCAAAAAGAATATGAGTCACAGAACTAATAAACAAAACGCAAGGTAGAAAATTTTTTATCCTTTCAGAGAGAAGGAAAAATAAAAATTAAGAACTTAATAGATATTTTGTGTCCCCAATCGTTTTTGGTATACAAAGAAGGTCAATTTTGATAAACTTACCGTATGTACAGTAAAACTTTTTAGTTTGCATGGGAGGTTACTAGATTTGGGGTTTCTCCCACTCTTTCGATGTGAGGGTTACAGAGAAATTAAAATTTTTTGGAGAAAATTTTATTTTTTACATTTTTTTTACAACCCGACCAATTGATGATATATCGATGATTTTTTCTTCAAAAATTGATCATTTTTATAAGATAAGATTGATAATTTATAAAATTTTTAACGCAAAACTTTTTTGCCCGAATTTAGCGAATAGAACCCAATAAAAAAAATGTTGCGCTCCGCGAGCATATATGACGTATGGGGGAAAAATGCTATAAAAAAGAGGGGGGAATTTTTCGAGAAAATATACACTCTGTATACAAATATTTATTGTTTACCCCTGTGAAGGGTATAAATATTTATTTAGTATTTACCTATAACAGTTCCCTGTGCTAACATTCTAGTGTGAATGACGTAAACTGAGATCTTCATATCCTTGTTCTTATTTTTAAAATTCCTCGCCATATAACCCAGTCCTGCTAGTCCAGCGACAGCGCCAAATTGCTGAAAGCAAAAAAGAGTTAAAATTTCGATAAATTATTTCAAAATTTTTTTTTAATTCTTAGGAGGAAACTTAGTTGGTGACATAACAAAAGAAAACAATACCAATGATTAAAGCTTTTTATTCTTTACGTTTGAAGCAAATTACTTCAACATCTGAAAAAAACCTCAGGTTCGTCTAGTTACGAAACAAATCTATTTACCCTTTTTAGATTTCTCACTACTCAGCTCGCAGGGGTGTATATTTTTAAAAATTAGCTCTGCAACTTTATTTAGACACTTTGTGCTTAAAACATTTGGCAACTGTGCCTATTTTATTTTAACGTTTTGTAAAATTAATACTTTACCATAAAGCCTAGTCCGGCTCTTGCCTCCTTCTTCGCGTTGGGGTCAAAGAGTTCATAACCCTGGTCCGTCTCTGTTTCAGATCCGGAGCCTGACATTTTTACCTAAAATAAAATTTCATCAAAACTAATTAACGATATAGAAGACAACATTTCGGAAGTGGGCAGGCCATTAACTGAAAGATTTTGAAGGAGGGGGGGGGGGGGGGCAAAGCCGTCATTAACAGCCAAAAACCATTGATTTTACCTAAAATTTTATCTCACATGGGGTGGGGGCGAACGCACAAACTTGTCCCCCCCCCCAGTCATGGCACTGAGTGGAGATGAAAATGTACATTAAGGGGGGGGGACGTTGTCTAGTAATCGCGCTCACTAGGATTGAGCATTGGACCTAGATGAAACTAAGACCTGATGACTTGAGTAACTAAAATATGGTGATGGTGATGAGTATAAAAAGTAGATGTTAGACATTTATCAAAAATATATTTCAGTCTGGGTTGACCCTTGCCAGTTCTTGAGATTGTTTCAGTCACGAAGATTAAAAACAAACTGTTGAGTAACTAATGTTGAACTTAATTAGATTTGAATATAGTTTAATACTTAAAAATACCAGAGTATATTCGGATTCAGGTTTATTTAGTGCGTTGTATATTTTAACTAAGAATGGATTAAGGGTTGAGTAGTGTTGTGCTTGGCTCTGAAGGACCAGGACCTAGAATAGCAAAAAAAAATATTTAAACCCTCTGATATTTCTACGGCCACTGAAAGAACTTTTCTATTGCTCACAAATGCATCAGCAATGTTAATTGTTTTACGTCCCCTTCCTAGTACACTATTGATAGTTTGTCATGCTTGTTTACAATCTTTACTATATTCTTGAAATTTATCATCTAAGTATTTTTTAAACCTAAATTATACAAAGACCGTAAGACACTTTCTGTCAGACCCATGTACAAAATTGGTAGGAGGAGGGGGGGTCCAAAAATCGTTCTCTAGGAATATACAGGAAAGTGTCTCGATTTAACCTAACCCGTGGCCGCCGCGCTCGGCCCCCTCGCCCATCCTAGCCGCAGCGCTCGGTCCAGAGAGTGTGTTAACTAATCTAACCTGTGGCCTTAGCGCTCGGCCCCCTAGCGCGTCCTAGCCGCAACGCTCGGCCCAGAAAGTGTCTTAACCTAACCTAGCCCTAAATAATGCTAAATAAATACTAATTTAGTCATGTACAAAAATGATAGGGGGGGGGTCCAAAAATCGTTCACTAGGACAGACCCAGATTCGTTCTCTAAGAAATTACCAAAAATTGATAGAAAGGGGGAAGGAGGGGGGACTGGGTCAAAAAATCGTTCTCTTGGAAATTACCAATTGTCCTGCCCTAACCCTGCAATAATACAAAATAAATATTTTTTTTGAAAATAGTTTAAAACTAGGTAATGTACAGAATTGATAGGGTGGGCGCAGCGCTCGGCCCAGAAAGTATCTTAACCTAACCTAACCCTAAATAACAAAAAAATCGTATACTAGGACAGACCCTAGATGCCAAGATGGGACGAAGAAATTGGAGGAAGAGAAAGGGAATAAGAAGGGGAAATGAAATTAATCTTCAGTTATCCAATGGTGGGCTCGGACAATTGATTTGTCAATCTCGCATCAAGATACGCGTGAATCTACTTCCAGTACACGGGGTTTCGACGAGAAGACGCGGGTTCCACCCGGAAGCTTCTTGAGACTCAAAATATTGCGAAAATAAAGAATATTTACCATGGATCGAACTCGTGAATAATACTCTCGAATCTGATAACTGCAAAGAGTCGTGAGCTGAAACCTGCGAGACAAGCGAGCGCAAGCACCGTAAACACGATCAAGCTCTTCGAGCCCGCCGTGCTCAACATCGGGGCCTTGGAAATCTCGATGTTTTTCGACGAGTTTTCCGTGGTCGCCATCCTCAGTCCTCTCTTCCACGTAAAGCGTAAACAGTGTTAAACCAATGAAATGCTGAACAAGGAGACTCGGACCAATCATAGCTTGACAAACCGGTAAGACGGTTTATAATTGATTCTGATTGGTGGAAACATTAAGAAAATCCGGTTTTCAGGAATTTACTTTTCACAAAAACGACATTCAAAAGAGGTGTTAAAAAGAAGACGACAATCTATTTAACAAAATAAATATTATAGAACTGTCTGTTTAAATAAAGTTCTCAAATTATTAAGAAGTGCCTCACTACCAAAGGGGGAAAGTCCGCCCAACCAACTAACAATTTTGTGAATTGTGAGGGGAGGATTTGGTTTCATTANGTTTCAGTGGTGTGAGGTAAAAAAACAGAATTTTTTATTGCTGCAGATTTGGTTATAGAAGCTAAAGGATCCTGTAGAAGCTGAAGGGTCCTGTAGAAGCTGAAGGGTCCTGTAGAAGCTGAAGGATTCTATAGAAGCTGAAGGATTCAATAGAAGCTGACGGATCGATCCTGTAGAAGCTGAATTATCCTGAAGAAGTTTAAATATCCTGAAAAATCTGAAGGAAGCCTATAAAAGCTAAACGATGTCGTGGAAGCTGAAGGATCCATGGTAGAATCTTAAGGATCCTAAAGAAGCTGAAGGATGCTGTAGAGGCTGATCAGGATTCTGTAGAAGCTAAAGGGTCTTGTGGAAGCTAAAGGATTCTGTAGAAGCTGACTAGGTTCCTGTAGAAGATGAATAATGCTTAGAAGCTGAAGGATCCTGTACAAGCTGAAGGATGCTGTATGAACTGAAAGATCCTGTAGAAGCTAAATAATGCTGTAGAAGCTGAAGGATCCTACGTGGGGACTAAAGGATTCCTGTGGATATGAAGGATCCTGCTGAGATTGAAGAATCTTGTAGAAGCTAAAGGATGCTATTGATGACTGAAGGATCCTGTACAACCTGAAAGGTCATCTGGAAACTGAAGGATCTTGTAGAAGCTGAAGGATCCTGTGAAGACCGACGGATTCTGTGAAGACTGAAGGATCCTGTTGAGATTGAAAGATCCTGTGTTAGCTGAAGAATCTTTTATGACAGAGGGTGAGGTACAGGAATTTGTCCTGTGGAAACTGAAGGATCCTGTAGAAGCTGAAAGGGATCCTGTAGAAGCTGAAGGATCCTGAAGAAAATGATGAATCCTGTAGAAGCTGTAGAATCCTGTAGAAGCTGAAGGATCCTGTAGAAACTGAAGGATCCTGCAGAAGCTGAAGGATCCTGTAGAAGCTGAAGGTTCCTTAGAAGCTGAAGGATTCTATGGAAGCCGAAGGATTCTTTAGATACTGAAGGTTCCTTAAAGGCTGAAGGATTCTATAGAAGCTGAAGGATTGGATTCTGTGGAAGCTGAAGTATCCTGTGACCTGTAGAAGCTGAAGGGTCGATTCTGTAGAAGCTTAATTATACTCTAGAAGCTGAAGGAATTCTGAAAGAAGCTAGAAGGATGTTTGCAGAAGCTGTAGGAATTCAGGGGCGTACGAGAGCATTTATGTGGGGGGGGGGGGGCATTTTTGCGCGCGCGCAACTCGCCCCCTTAAAATGTTGTGCCTTCCTTGGCAACATTGTCCCCCCCCCCTAAAAACCCGTTTTTTGAAAAAATATTGATACCTTTTTCAATTATGTAAACAGATCATATATAGACTTCCATATGTTCCATATGTATAACAAGTATATAAAAAAATTAATTATTTATTTAATTTTCTTAAGTGCACTCCTCTAATACTGCAGTACTCATACAACATTGTGTATTGATTTTTTTTATTCACGAATTTGTCAGAGAATTTTATTGTTTTTTAATTTTTATCTTTCCACAATTGATCTGTAAACCGTTTTACTATTACTTCTACCTGTGAGAGTAAAACCTTTTTTTGCCAGTTTGGACAATTTACATTTACACATTTCTAAAAGGGTACAGTAGGTTCCCACAGCCTCCTCTCACACTTAGATAAGAAGATTTGAAGAACATTCCTAAACTGGTTCATCAGTTTCTTCACTGAGATCAGTTTACAAAACTTACACTAATCCTTCACATTTATGTTCTCCAGTAGAGCATTTAATATTTCAAAACATTGTAATTAATCAAAGTCTCATGTTTACTGTACCTTCAGTCCAACTAAATATCAATATTTTAGAACTAAATTGTAAAGGTATAAGGTTTTTATGAACAGTAAAAAGTGGTGAAAATAGGCAAAAAATTTATGAATTTGCAATCCCCTGTTTTTGCTAAACAGATTGCAGCATAAAAATTAACACCATGTTTTATTTAAATTGTTCTTGAAATAGTCAGTCAGTAGAGTTATGTGCAAAAGCCCTTTACTCAACTTTAGTAGAATTGGACCAAATATTGTAAAAACATTTACATTTTTAATTTTAGAGAAAACTATTTTGTTACACAAATATCATTTGTTGTGGCAATGTATGCATCAATATACAGAGAAGTTACCAAGCTATAAAGAGAGTTAGCAAAGTGTTATAAAAAGCATTTGTAACTGCAATATTTTTCCAGGCTGAAGTTTTTATATTTTGATGGTCCTAAATCCTTCCCTTGTGGCATGTAACTGTAAGTTGCAACCAAATTTGAGCCCAATTGGTTTAGCCAATTTGATGTTTGCCAGATACTAGCAAACACCAGGCCACCCAGATAAGCAAAATATTTACAGTCCAATGAGCATAAGACATGGCAATTGTACAGTTGTTAACACAAATTCGAAATATAAGGAAGACGATTTTACCGACTCAGATGCCGTTGACTATTCTCAAGACGTGTGTATCTATTTCCACCATGAAGCGCCCACATGTCACCCTCGCTCCTTCGTTCCCCCTCACCCCTCCACACATCCTGATCCTAGCCCGGCAGTCAGATTGAAACACTGGAGATGATCACAACTCCGTCTCAGGGAGCAACCCTGGCTCCTTCATGGTGATGATGCAGATACCTAGCTATCAACAGACGATGCTTACATCCAGCTCAATCATGTTCCAAGAGTTCCTAAATTATCATGCGAACATTGAGACGTATTCCCTCATATTCGAAAATGAAAAAACCGTGATCTCTCCCCCTCCTTATCCAAAGCCTGGGGTGAGAGGAAACCTGTTGTTCCAGTTCCTGATGATCTGCACCACCAACATGAAGCTCTACAAATATGTTCCAACTGATGTTCGTCAATAGTTTTCTTTGTTCATTTTTAACCAACCAATTTTAACCCAGTCTTATGCAAATATTTCAAAACTTTTGTTTTTTAAATAAATGTTAGAAATATCCATTTCAGATATCTTTGTTTTATTATAGTGACTTTTAAAGTCAACAACAGTGTTAACAGACCCATTTAACTTTAGAAGTGTTTACATAAGTTAAAATCAAAACTGTTTGCTTTGTAACAACATCAAATACACTAATGAAAAGGTCAAAACCTTCATCTAAATACTAGAAATGATTGGCAAAGCTTTCTGTAAAGAAATGATAGTTTTAAAAATGGAAAGAACTGTTAGTTATCCCTTTCTCTTCAAATTATTTTAGAATTAAAACAAAATAACTTTACATATATTTCTGATGATAATTTACATAAACATTCATGCGGTTTACAGTAATTTTGATTCATTTTACAAACTTTTCACAACGCATTTAAGTCCTTAAATTTTTCAACTTCAAATACAAAATTCACATCTTGTCTGAAATTAAATTTCCAGGTCTTTTAGTTGAATTGCTATTGGTTTATTCCATATTTGCTGGTAATTTTTTTTTAAAAGTTTATTACTTGATAAAATATGCAAAAGGAAATAATTTTTGATTATTTACAATAATGAAATGGTGTCAAGCTCAAAGCAAGTGGACATGAATCATACGTTGAAGTAAAAACTAGTATTTAAACAAGCATTTTAAAGGGAGTGACCAGCTATGTAAGGTAGTTGAACTGATTATTCAGTGTTGTGGAAAACTTCTTTCGGATTCATTTGAGACTTATAAATTTTTTAAAGATCTGTAAATCCTGAGTTTAAGCGCAAATTCGACGTTCAAAACTCCCACTTTGGGGGTGGATACGTTTTCAGAATTAGTTATTTTAAAATTATTGAATAACGACAACATAAAATGTAAAAAAAGTTCTACAATAAACTACAGACGTCATGTATAGGAACATGCTGAGAAAATAAAAATTAATCTGATCATCGAAAATAAGTAATCTTGTTCAATTATTAGTTTGTATTTTCTCATTATTCTGGGTTTTCATTATTCACAAAGATTTTCACAGATTTTCTAGAATTCTTATTGAAAAGACGACATTTGAAGAATTGAAAGAAATCTGCGAAAAAATTTAAAAAATATAAGAATTTCAACATAATAATGAAACAAAATAATCGATTTTAGCATCTGCAATTTATTGACAAATTTTTTTTGAGAAATATGTTCCTAGCCATCTAATTAGATTACTGTATAATTTTTCCTTTATTTTTCGTTGTCGTTATTTAATAATTGTAAAATACTAATTCTGAAAACGTATCCACCCCCAAAGTAGGAGTTTTGAACGTTGAATTAGCGCTCCAACTCAGGAGAAAAAGGGAACTTGAAAATTAAGTCCTAAGAATTTCTCAGGAATTTCTGTAGAAGAATTCAGGAGAATTTCTCAGGAACTTCTTAGGGTGAAATTCTGGAGAAATTTCCAGGAATTTATCAAAATTAATTCTCATATTCAATTCCCCTAAAATCCGTAAACTTGGTGACCAAGTACTAAGAATTTCTCAGGAATTTCTGGAGAAGTAAACAGGAGAAATTCTCAGGATTTTCTTTTATTGAAATTTCGGAGAAATTCCCAGGAATTTCTCAAAACTAATTCTCTCAATAAATTCCCCTAAAAATCCGTAAACTTGGTGACCAAGTACTAAGAATTTCTCAGGAATTTCCAGAGAAGTAATCAGGAGAAATTCTGAGGATTTTCTCGAAACTAATTCTCTTAATAAATTCCCCTGAAAATCCGTAAACATGGTGACCAAGTTCTAAGAATTTCTCAAGAATTTTTGGAGAAGTATTCCTGAGAAATTTTTCCCCAGAAAATTCCTCAGAATTTCTCCGGAATTTCTCAAAACTGAGTCTCAAAACTATGATCCCACAAAAATCTCATCTTGGGGACCAATTCTGGGGAATTTCTCGAGAATTTACGAGGAATCAGTTACAGGAAATGATTCTTGAGAAATTCCTAGGAAATTCTTCAAAGAAAGTCACCACAGTTGGAGAATCTGGGGAAATTCCTCACTTTTGTTACTTGGGAAATATGGGAATTGTTACATTCCAACTTAAAAGCTTGAAGTTAGCAATCTTTCTGGAACATTTATATTTAGTCTTGAATTTCCTTTATCAATACTGGTTAAAGAGGTAATATATTTTAACAGTTTTTTTTTATTAAAGGGATTGTAAAGAAAAAAAGAAAGGGGGGATAGGATGAAACCTGAGAATCTCAGGCGTTGAACGATACATCATCTGATGTTTTTTGTCTTAATAAATTGATAAAAAATTTATACGAAAATTCTAATATGTGCAATTTTGTATAAAAGTTTGTAAGAGAATGACAAAACTTTATAAATCTAGTTTCTATATTCAAAAATAAAACTGCTCAACTATCCCTTTTTATTTATTGACTACTGTGTGATTCTTTATCTCACTTGAAAATCGGAACTCAAAGTTCTGGTCTCACATAAACAAGTTAAAAACATAGAAGATATTTTATTTATCTTTGAACCTGACACAATATATAATCCTTAAAAAACTAAGTACTAGGGTTAACATATATGAATACGAGCCTTCAGAGTAAAAGTATCAATCTAAAAGAACTAAGTAAAACTTGGAAATAGAAAAGGGGAGCAAAAGCAAAAGTAATAAAGAAAACTTCAAAACCTGAATAGTCGGAATCGCACGCAGTTTCACACTGGAGAAATTTTTCTGTTCTGAACTCGCATTGGGGAGAAATCAAGCCCCTTTTTATACTCCCAAGGAAGCAGGAACTGCGCGCGATAATTAGACTATATGGATTTTGATTGGTTATTGATATTTATAATGATACATAATTGGGTAGAAAGGGTTCCTATTGGTGGGGATAGGGGAGAAGAGGGTCTTTTAATTATCGCAATTATTATAATTGCGTGGCATGAGCTCTGATTGGCTGAGGGGTTCAAAAAGAAGGGGATAAATTTCACCATGGAGTAATTATATGTCGTTCAGTGGGGGAAAAGCGGAAGTTTTATAATTAGAAAAGAAGGGGACGTATCTCACCCCTCAGTAATTATGAACAATTAAATTCTAGAAAAAACAACATAATACGAGAAAAAAAAAACAGACGCTCCATAAATATCTTCCTCTATAGTAATTATGAAGAATTAAATTCATTCAGGAATTTGCTAGAACATGGATAGTGAATATATACAACTTTATCAAAAAAAGTGTGTTTTCGAGCAATTTCTGGGCGGCTCAAAAGGACTGTTAGCGTTATTTTTAGAGATCCACCGGGAAAAGATGTCAACGTCCGATACACAACGCGGAAATCCTTAATAAAGCTTTGAATGATTAATTGTATGAATTCATTTTGAAAACGGATTATTTTCTATTCTGGTTTCTCAAACAAAATGATTCGCACAATTCTACTACAGGAAAACATTTAGGAATTCAAAGAATTTAAAACCTTTAAAAAGGGACCGTTCACTTATTTGGGTAATTTCAGGGTAAACTAAACAGCCTATTCGCTGTTGATTAGTAATAGTATAAACTTAATAGAAACTCATGTATAAAGAACTGAATAAAGGCAACTTTACAAAGAGAAACTCAATATAACAAGCCAGATGGAATCGATT